>NW_026054910.1:0-18319 GCF_022478755.1 Daldinia loculata
ATCTTTTATAATTATTATATTTAATAATAAAATATATAATATATAATTATTAATATTAAATTCTTTAATTAAAAAATTATTATTAATATTATTATTAAAAATAACAGATATTACTTAAGCAATATTTACCTTTTCCTAAATTATTACCATAAAGTTATTTATTACAATTTTATTAATTATATCCATTTTTATTTTATAAAGTATTATAATCTTTTTATTATTTTAATTAATAAAAATAACCGTTTAAATAATATTTAATATATATATATTATATAATATTTTTAAAAATATAAATATAAATTTATAATTTTTTTTTTTTAATAAATTAACATATTATATTAATATTATTATTATTATTTTTAATAAAATAATAGTTTTATAAATAATAATAATTTTATAATAAAAACTTATAAATATTTTTAAATAATTAATTATAAATTTTTTTTTTAAATAAATTTCCATTATTATTATTTTTTTAAATTAATTAATAATTATACTTATATTTTTGCAAAATTTAATACCAAATAAAAAATTTAATTTTAAATTTTACTTATATATCCATACGTTAATTTATACACAAATTAATTTTTACTTTTTAAATTTCGGTTTTATAAATATTTTAATTACAAAACAGGCTTTTTTTTTCATTTTTATTACTTTTACTATTTTACCAGCATTTAATACCACTTATAATTTATAAATTTTATAATCTTTAATAAAAAATTTAAACCAATTTATATTTATTATTTTATTTAAAATTTTAAAATTTATACATATAATTAACTTTATATTATTATTTACAATATTAATTTTAAAATATAAATATTTTCTTAATTTATTTTATAAATTTTCTTTTAATCTAATATTAATAATTTCAAAGTTAAAAAAAATATTATAATATTCCTTATTTATAAAATTATTTATTAAACTTTTATTTAAATTATCTTTTTTTATTTTTTCCTTTAATATAATTTCCTCTTTTTCGTTAATATTTATTAAATTATTAAAACCTAACTTAAATAATTTAAATAAAATATATTTATTTACATATACGTATTTAAAACAATTAAAATAAATATTAAACAATTTACTACATTTTTTACATATTTTTTTTGCAATTTTTATATCATTATTATGTTTAAATGGTAAAAAATAATTTAAATTTATTTCAGATTTATTACTATTATTATATTTTTTTAACAAAAAATAATCTTATTACTTTAATTTTTTTTTTTTTATTTTACGGTTTAACTCGTTTTATTTAAAAAATATTTTATACTTTAAAAAGTTTTTACTATTTTTATTTCTTTATTTAACCCAATAACGCCAATATTATCGTTTTTCAAATCCTTTAAATTTACCGTAATAACCTTTTTATTAATTGCAATTATACAAGTTACTTTTATAATTATTATTATTATTGTAATATCTGTTATTATAATAATTACCTCAGCTTTTACCGCAACAATATCTTTTACCATAATAATAACCATTATTTTGGTAATCGTTACGTTAATACTTGTTATTATTGCGATTATTATTTTCTTTAACTTTACTTTTATTATTATTTTTGCGGTTATTTCCGCATTTAAACTACCAAAATATATTGCCGCTATTATTATTATTATTAATTTTAAATATATTATTTATTAATAGTTTTTTTACATTATTACTAATTTTTAAATTTTTAATATAATTATTTAATGTTACTTTAAATTTAACTTTTTTACTTTTATTAATTATATTATTTTTTCATTTACTAATTTATTTAACAATATACTTAACATATTTATTAATATTAATGTAATTAAATAAATTAAATATTATATATTAAAGATCAAAATTAAAATTATAATATAACTACTCCATTTATTAAATTTTATTATTTATTTAAAATATTTAATAAATTTATATAAATTTTATAACTTAATTTTAAATTAACATTTTATTAAAAACGTTTTATATAATATATTTTAATATTTATAATATTTTTTATATTTTACTAAAGATCATTTTAAACTTGTTAAAAAATTTACTTAAAGTATATTTATTATTTGCAAATATTATATTTTAATTAATTTATAAAAATATTTTAACATATTAATTTTAAACTTTTTTTCGGTATAACTTATATATATAATTAATAATAACTTTTTTACAAATTTTATTTATTTTTACTTATTATACCGCGTTAATAAATAAGTTTATATTATAAAAAATAATATTTCTTTTAATAATAATTATATTTTTTATTTTATATAATTTATTTAAGTTAAGATAAAATATTTTTATATTTTTTATTTTAAAATTATTTAATTAAGATTTTTATTTAATTATAATTTATTGTTTACGTTAATTATTACATATTTTTATAAAAAATTTATTAATTATAATTAATATTAAATTAAAGTTTATTTAAAACGTAATAATTTGTTTAATAATTTGTTATCATTTTTTTTTATTAACGTTTAATAATGTTAATAAAGTAAGTAATTGGCTTTAATTTCCGTTATTATTACTGTTTAGTCTTATATTTCCTATTATATTGTATATAAATAAAGATAATAATATGGTTAATAAATTATAATATAATAAAATTAATAAATTAATTTAATTTAATTAATTTAATTATAATAATAGTTAAAAAAGTTAATTTTTATTAAATATTATAATTTTTTAATTAAATACTTTTTAATAATATATTTAATATAATTATTATGTTTTAATTTTTAATAAAACTAAAGGTTTTAATAAAATCTTATTTTATAAATCTTATAATAATTATCGTTTTTAAATTTATATTTATTTAATTAATTTTAGTAATATATTTATTAATATTGATTGGTTTATAGGTTATAATATTTATAATATATAAAGTTATTTATTAACGTTATTAAACGAGGTAAGATTTTTGTCCGGTATAATTGTATCGTATGTATATATTATAAACAATATTAAATTATTAGCCAATATTATAACGGGGTCAATAACCGATAATATAAGGGATATTATTGTTATTAATAAAAGTTTAATAATTGGTTTAATGTTTTTTTTGTTATTATTTTGGAAGATTTTTACGGATATAAATTTAATTAATAATATTATTATTTAAAATAATATTTACGTTAAAATCGGTAATTATTATATTGGTATATACAATTTTAAAGGTTTTTGTAACCAAAGGTTATTTTTTAATTAATATTTAAAATTAAGTAAAATTGTTTATAATTTTATTGGTATTAGTTTAATAATTTAAAGTTATATTTATAAATTAACTAAATTTTATAAAGGTTAAAATATTTTTATAAATGATAACAAAATTATTCTTAATAAAAATATAATTTTAATTAATTATATTAAAATCTTTGGCATTAATAATAAGATTTTTGGCAATGACGATAAGATTTTTAATGTTAATTATAGGATTTTTGTTAATAATGATGGTATTGTTAATAATATTAAAACTTTTGGTAATAATAATGGTGTTTTGGTTAATGATATGATTGGTTTATTTACTAGTGTTAATATTATGCTTAATATATAATCTTATATAAAGTCAAATATCTTACAAAATTTATATAAATTAACAACTTATTTAAGATTATAATTTTCTAAAAATTTGGTAAAGTTTTATATTTAATAACTTTATAAAAATTGTTAAAAACGTTATTATTTAAAATATTAAAAATTTTTTACGTATAAAAAAATTTACTATATATTATTTTATGGTAATTTTCGTATTGTTAAAAGAAATAAATTTTCTTTTAAAAAAGCTATTATTTTAAAAACGTTATTTATATTTTTACTTATTTTTTAATTAAAGTATAAAGTAATTAAAATAAAGTTTTTATAAAAAATATTTAAAATCCTTAAAAAAATATAATATATTTTCTTAATTTAATTAAAAAAATAATTTAAAGGTTAATTTAATTAAAATAAAAAAACTGTATAAAAAAAATAAAAATAATATAAAAATAAATTAATTTTAACTTCGATCGAAAATTTAATCGAAAATAGTTAACAATTATATAAATATAATAATAATTATATAAATGTAAATTATAAGATTTAAAATTATTAAAAAATTTAAAAATATTATTTAATAAATAATTATATTATATTTTATTATTTTTTAATTATTTAATAAAATTATTATAATATATTTCCAATAATATTAAAATATTATATAAAAGTTTTAATACCAATAATATAATTTTTAAAAAAGTAGGTTTATAATAATTTTTTATATTTTAACCGTTGTAATAAGCAAACTTAAAAAATAATAAAAAAAGAAATAAAAAAATAATATAATATTTTTTATTAAATATAAAATATTACATTAATAGCTTAAAAACTGCTTATTAAAATGAAACTATTAATTATAAAATCTTATTTAATATAAAATTTAATAAATTATGAAAAAAAAAAAAAGATTTCTTTTATAAATTATTTTAATAATATAATTAACATATAAATAAAATAAATATAATAATTTATCTAATAGTTTATATAAGTTTATATAATAATAATATTTATTAATTTATTATTTTAAAAATTTATACGTATACGTAATATTTTTTAAAATTTTAAATATTTTAATAACAATATATTATATAAATATATAATTTAAATAATTATTTTCGTTTTAATTAAAATTATAAAATGATATTAATTATAATGTTATAATAATTAAAATTATAAAATTATTTAAATGTATAAATATAATAATTAATAATTAAATTAATAATTAAATTTTTTAATTTAATTAATTAATTTTTTATATTATATTAATTAAATAAATATTTTTATTATAATAAATTGTATTAAAGTTTAAAAATATATATTTAATATTTTTTTAATTATAATAAATGATTTTTTATTAACTTTAATTTAATATGCGATTATTTTTTTTATTTTAATATAATGGTTTATTTAGTTTATTTTAAATAACTTTAAACCCGAAATTTTCGAAACGGGTTACGCCTGTTTACGCCACGTAACGCGTGGTCTGTATATTTATATTTATAAATTATAAATAAAACATTCGAAAATTTTTAATTTAAAATTATATAACGTTATAAAAGTTTTTAACAGTTTTATTAATAATAAAAAAATCAAACATTATATTTATAATAATTTAATATATTATAATAACGTATAAAATAATTTTAATTTTAATAACTTAAAGTTAATAATATATTTAATTTATTTTTTTATTTTTTTTATATATTTATACAATATTGCGTTTTTATATATTAAGTTTTAACGTTTAAAAATTTTTAACGTTTTAATTATATTAAATTTTATATAAAATATTTAAATATAATAATTTAATATTTTATAATTATATATAAAATCCTTTTTTTTTTAATAACGTAAAGTTAATAATATTATTTTTTAATCTTTTTAACCTTTTTTACATATTTATACGGTTTTATATATTAAGTTTTAACGTTTATTACAATTACCGTTATAATTAATATTGTAATTAACGCGTTACAACCGTTATTATAACCATTTTTAACATTTTAAAAAATTTAAAACGTGTAAATTTAATTAATAAATTTAATAATAAAATTAATAACTATTATATAATTAATTATTACTTACTATAAAAACGCATTAATATTATTATTTTAATAATTTTATCAATATTATTGTCAATATTATTATTTTAAAATATTAGACGTATGTTTTTGGTGTGCGGGGTCCCAGAGCTGCCTTAGACCACAGATTCGATGTTGTTTTAAGGGGTTGTTCCGGGTTTTAATTGGTTGAAAAATGGTGTGGCTAGGGGAGGTACAACCCTACGAACGATATCGAATTTGTGGTCTGAGTTTACTGAAATAATGTCTGGTCAACCGTAGCCTCATTACTGGCAGGGCTGTTCTAGGCTTTAAGATCGTTAATTATAAGTAAAAGATAATTCTCTTAATGAGCACGACCCACTACCTAATGTTAACTGTGAACACTTCGATTTTAATATTCTACTCTTCTACCAAAAATAAATTAGAATAGCCATTTTTAAACAATACTTTAAGAGCAAGTAACAATCTAAAGTATGACTGACTGACCCCTCTCCTGAGAACGTGCGGTTTTGAGTAATATCTTGCCATTTCTAAAACCAACGAGTTCTCTTAGTTCTAGAGAATATTTACGGTTCATTTATAGAGCCTTTCTGCTTGATACAACTCAGAATTATACATAGCATCCGTATTAAATACATAACATTTCTCACTGGGATTGGATAAGATGTAGTAACCTCGACTCTTATTTAAATATATTCCGCGCCGAATAAATCCCCCCGATTCTTCCTATAACCTCAACAGGGCATCAAGGACTCAGTTAGAATGAATCAAACGTATCCACTGGTCCCGAGCCCATGACAATACCACCGCCTGGGATGTAGATGCGACCGTTTACCGAGGCGGCCGCCGTACCATGCCTCGGGTGTCGCATAGCCGGCTGCTTGAACCATACGTCGTCCTTCACACTGTAAACTTCCGTTTCGTTGTATACGCCGTTCGACCCGGGTGCTGGGTTGCCTTCGCCCCCGAAAGTTGCAATGTAATCGCCGATGACGCCAACCGCAAGTCCACCGCGGGCGGTAGGCATTTCGGCATGGGCTACCCATCCCTTTGATGGCGCGTTGAGATCGAGAGACCAGGTTGTGTTACGCACGTTCACTTGCCCGTGATCGCGACCGCCAACAACGTAGAACTTCTGGCCTATGACTGCTCCCCCGACGTGATCTCTCGGTGCAGGAATACTTGGTAGCGTTGTCCATGTTCCCTTTTCGGTGTCATATGCGGTCACAATATCAAGAGTAAGTTGATCGCCACCGATTTCGAGCCGGTCCAACCCTCCAGCCAAGTACACGATATATCCGGATATTCCTATAGCTGAAGCTCCACGGCCCTGCCCCTCCGGCATAGGGGGTAGAGCCGTCCATGTGCGTTCAACAATGTCGTAGATGAAACAGTCGCGTGAAGACCGCCACACCATATCCGATCCATTTCCCATGAGACCTCCGAGCAAGTAGATTTTATCGTTAACAGCGGCGGCATTGATATGGGCGAAAGCCTCCGGAATCGGGGTTAGAGTCTCCCATGTGCCTTCTTCAAGAGAGTAGGCCTCGAACGTGTCTCTCGACTGTTTAAGCCGAGGACCTGGCAGTTGTATGAGTAGCACGGTCTCCGGTCGGGATAGAAGGCATATTTAAGTACTAGCGAAGACGTTAAGTCAAATATGCCGGGTATATGAGGTGGCTGTCGTGGGCACCTTGTGCGGCACAGCTGGTCTTTGATTAGTAGAGGTATACTCCAGCATATGCTTCAGCGCGGGCAGACTTGGGTATCGAGACACGTGGAGGTGGCTGTGTACGATGATCCGGAACTCATGCGGTTAAGACATTACTTCCGCATTATTAAGAATATATATATTTTGGGACCTTCTAGTTACCCAATAGGCCAGGAGAATGTAAGTCTAGTGGAAAGTGCACTCATCTGTAACCAGCCCATAATAATGCAGTTTTACATCCTAACAATTATATCTGGATCGATATCCAACCTTTACACTTTGTGTTGGAATTCCCCAACGTCTATGTAGATACCGAGTTGCCGTTTAGGGGAGGAAGATTTTCCCCCTGACTCGCCAAAGTATCAGCTATATTGTCCTTCTCGCGTCCCACGATGTCAGTTTCCGGCACCTCATCTTCCGACCGATCGTCCTTCGCAATTCCCAAGAAGACGAACCTGTAGGCGTTACGTAGAAGGCAGTATAGCCAGAATAGGTTCAGGACCTGAAGCGATGCTAGCAGAGCAAACGTGATGGTATTTGACAGCGGAGATTTGTACTGCTCTGTTTCCCAGTCGAGTTCGTAAGGTCCGATTGTGCTGGATTCGTTAAAGAGGGAGTATATGATGCGGAGGTTGATGTAATGCCGTAAATAAGTCCATATAATTATACATAGGCCGAACGAGTGTCCTTGATATGGGCTATTGATATAGTTCAACGACTTAGATATCTATAAGGTCATATGAGTTAGCTTAAAATCTTCTCGATAGCCCTGCAGAGGATGCGGAAGAAAGCCATAGTGACTTGATTAACTCACAGCTAGGAAAAAGTCGCTAATATCGTGTGTGACGTAGACTGCAATGCCCATATACGTGAAGTGAAACCTGTAGCTGAGACCGATAAGGGCTATGGTCACAATATGGTGACCGACGAGCTCCTTAAAGTCCTTGCGTCTCTGTTCGAATCCGAGCAGCATGACTACAGACTGCTGCACCCAGAAAGCGGCCTGAAATAAGTAATAAAACTTAATATTCGCGTTATGGGTTTTATGCGGGAAGCCTTCGTACATGCCTCTCGTGTTGAAATACCACACTGGAGTCTGCTTCATGCAGTACATGCCGAACGGCCCCATGAAGGCGATATAGAAGGCGATATACATCTGTTCCATAAATCGCAACTGCTTGGCTCGCGATTTGATGCCGAAACTTCGAGCTAGTGGGCGTAGCACCTCGTACATGACGAATTCGCGGGCGAAGGACAGGAGTATGGTATAGAAGCCCACGAATGCAAAGTCCCACGGACCTTTACCGTACTGTGGAGAGCTGTCAACACCATCTACCTTGTAAGATAGAAAGAGAAAGTGATGGATAACGTTAGAGCTCGTCGGATTGGGAGCGCAGAGAAAAAGGGTCGCTAACGTGAGCATCAGCGGTAAAGTCCATGACCGACGCAGGAGAGACCGAGACTTTCTGTGTTTATGATACTTCTTCTCTGTCGGCCAGCTCGTATGGCCATTCCGAGCTCTTAGGGAAAGCTTTGGTGTCCCATTTCCAATGCAAGTGTCGCCCTGCCTGCGTCGGCGCGATGTACTATTTTGCGTTGGACTAATATGACTGTCCATGATTATTATGATTGCTGGGTTTCGCGACAGTGACCGTGTCCGTTAAATTGATCGACTCCAACGATGATCGCGAATTCAAAGGTGTAATAACGCGCCGAGATAGTATCAAACGACACATCCTTCGTCGCCGTTTTATTTGCTCCAAATGGGAGCAATTAGATTGTGATAATGTACCCCTTTACAAGGTAGCAACTCATTTCAACGCGTCTCTCCGACGGACACCGCTCGGCGCCCGCGGACGGCGTTTTGATACATCTCCCACGCCGATTCATCATGGGGATAGTATAACGCATAATCTATCTAAGAGATAACATGTCTGAATCCCATGATTCTAATAAATTAAAAATTAAATCAATTTTACAGAGTGCATTAGAACTAGAACGCGGCGTTCTGTATCCGCATTCATAAGTGTGTGTCGACGGGATTGAACACGAGGCCTTGCCGCGAGCGATATTATTAGAGGAAGGTGTGAATAAGAACTAGATTCTTTATCGGAATATTATCCTCTATCCTCTATCTTCTATCTTCTATCTTCTATCTTCTATCTTCTATCCTCTAATCTCGATGTTAGATGAAGTGTGTGCTCTTTAGCTGCATGCAAAATGCTTGTTAGCTGTTTAATTACAGGCCTATCAAACAGCTATAAGCGTTTGCTACGGTGATTACGGCGCATATTGGAATCGCCAAGAAAAGCCCTGCCGATTGTACGCGAAACAAATCAATCATCGTACCACCGATCCGTAAGGCTCCGGCTTAAGAATACGGCATTAGATGTTGGTTCTTCTATTTCACCTCTATTAGCCCTATTTTACTATCGAGCGCAGCAGGCTAAGAGACGATCCAGGATGCCTCAATTGCCAGCAGGAACTATTGGGGATGCTGTAGGCGTGCTGTTGTTCACGTTTATTTGCCTCTTTACCAATATTCTCCTCATATGGCTTTACTGGATCAGTCACGAGAGGCTAAGCTGTGAGCCCGAATGATCCCACCAACGTTCTAAAAGCCGGGTGCATTCTAACCAGGATCCCTATAGATGTAGCCTTAATCGCGTACTTTTCCCTATTATGCACCATGAGTAGCATCGTGCAGCAGATATACAATTACGCGTAAGTTTTTCATCAAGACCGATAATTACCACGTAAATATAGTAACTCATCTCCCTAGCCTATTGGATGATCTCATGTGGGCTCAGCTTTATTATATCAAAGCGAACTATGAGAATTATCGGATACATATATGGCGTGACACCTGGATTGGCAATATGGATAGTATTTGGCCTTACTCGAACATTCAGGGGTATTATGTACGAGAGGTTCGTACCCAGGAGATGGCGAACAAAACAGCCGAAGTCCCTACCATCACCGGGAAGCTCATGGAATGCTTCCCATGAAATCCACCATACAGACTATATATCAAGATCAAATATGACGCGAGCTGCGATAGAAACCGGGTATCAATTGGATGATATGCATCGGGCAAAGGGGTCTTCATCACTTGAGCTGACGACTAAGCCTTTACTAGTCAATAATCCAACCGCCTCGTAGACACGCAGTGAGAAGTCTATTTCAGACAGGGGCAAGAATATTTCGCGTCAATAATTACTCTATTTCATGTCGTAGCAAATCAACATATAGGAACGCAACGGTTATATACCACGCATTATGATTATTTGATGAAGAGAAAAGAAGGGATAAGGGTGGTAAGGAATTGTCTCCCTAAAACGCCCCTTTTCTCCCTATATAAAGTGGATAACGATACGATTGATTTGACTCGAGGGTTTAAAAACCAGGCTACCATGTATTCTCAGCAAGCTCATGTATATAATATGTGATGTATAAATGACACCAAAGTCGAGAATTTGATTAGGCGTTGATGAAAATAGTAAAAGTTAACAGCCTCAACTTTCGTGAATGGGTTTCACGTAATAAACACTACCTACCCAGGTACATAACGGAACCCCGATGAAAAACCAGTGAGTTTCTCTTGAAACACATGTCCTTGATATTAACAGTTTTTAGAAAACTTGATCCCAAAGTCAATTGAAGACAGCCAACAACAGTAGGACTGTCGAATGGGCATAGCCATTTCAGGGGTCGAAAAGGGATTTCAGCTGATGATAACGCAGCACATTATTGCCAAATATACCCTCCACCCTAAGGCAGGCTGGGGAGTTCAGCCGGCTGTATGCCCGCTAGGAGGTGTTCCTCGGACAGGGGTGGTCCAGCTAAGCACTTACCTGCATATAGATATCTTATACGAGTCCATTCGCCGATTCATATCCCGATAGAGCCTCCAACTTCCATGACCACCTTCAGCCGCATCGATTAGCACGGCCTATTGCCTAATACTGGGAAAATAGCCCCCACATACGCCCGTTCCTCGTTGCTTTGCTTCGTTTAGTGTATCTATAGCTAACAGCTTATTGGCTGCTCATTTAAGTCCTCTAGGAGACTCCGATGCGTATCAGCGCAAAGTGCAAAAATGCGGTATTCGTTCATGCCGCTGCCCGAAATTCTTCATGTACGTTGGAGATCATACGTAATAATTACACCGCTTCTCATACTACTGTTTTCGTTGGACAAAGGGCATCGGTGATTCGCCGATATAGAGGCGAGGCTGCAATGCACATCGCCGAAGCTATTATTAATGTAAGCGGAGCACTGACTACTTTCCCGTAGCTGAAATGAGTCCCCAATGGAAGTGCCTAGGTAGGTAGTTGCTGATTATGATATCATATCCAGATCGTAGTTTTAGCCCCTGTGATGACTTAGTTCTGTATAAGAGTCGCTTTTCCTCACCACCTATCTCTTTTCCATTCCTAGGATCTAGGTATCCAACCCATTACCAAGCTTCTTTATTTGGAGACTATGTCTCCTCCCAATATGGACGAAAGTACTATTTCCGGGGCTACCTGCCTGAGCTCTGATGAACACGGATGCGACATTAAAGATCATCTGCTTCATTATATAGGATGCATTGAATTCTGTGATCAAGCAGAGTTCTTCACTCCTGGATTTCGTATCTGGGAACAGGAGGCTAAGCATCAACAAGAAGTTCTACATCACAGTTTTGAGAAGGCAAAGGAACTTACCGAACAAAAAAGAATATCCTGGGAAGCCGATTGTAAAAACGAATTAAAGCGTATCGGCTTTCTCCGCAAGCAATTATCGAAAGATAGCAAGGATAAACACTTGGTAGACAGAGTGGAGGAAAGCTTGGATGCGTGGCGTAAGTGCTCAGAGTATGAGAAAAATATTGAATCTGTTCGGCAGAAACGAAGGGATAAGGGTAAAGGAAGCTCATCGACACCAAGTGAAGAAAGCAGGGATGAGGATTATGATTTGGAGAAGGACATCACCGTACCAATTATTCAATTCAATGATGGAAAGCCTTACGAAGTAGAGGGTCGTGGAGTGTGGAACAAATTTCCGAACCAGAAGACAACGCTTAGCAGTTTGTTAAATGACGAGGATAATTTGTTACGTCATAACGACTCTTCACCAGACCGCTTAATAAGATATTTCCATATTCCGTCGAATAATATGGATGTAAGTTAAGCTTTAACCTAGAATATTATAAGCTGAGTCCCTTGCTAATTTCATCCGAATCTAGTGGATCGAAGTAAGTGTTTCGCCCATATAGTATATATATATATCAACCAACAACTATTAGCGCGCTATTGGACGATACTTCGGGGAAGAAAGACCTCACTACCACGCTACACATCGCGAGCTGAAGCGAGAGAAAAAGACAAAAGCTTACATGATTCTTCGGGACCAATATTGGCGAGGACAGCTGCATGGTAGTCAGCCTCACAGCCCGGCACATGCAAGGCACATGAAGCCGATGTGTGCAACGATATCGTCTGGTAACCAGGTCATTCCTATCTGATCCTGATCGGACATGTGCTCATGGTATTATAGACCCAGAAAATATTAAGTACTTTCACAGGAATATGGTCCTTTTCGTGAGCTTCTCCTCCTTCATAACATGAGAATTCTCCAACTAAGAGAAATCAAACATAGATGCCATACCTCCACTGGGATACATCAAGAAAGAATGAGCAGTTCGCAATGGAAATTGAGGATAGTATTGCAGAAGAAGATCTTAAGAGAGATGAAAGTCTAAACGCTTCAGAAATGCAACCGACACCGACAAGACAACAAAGGTCTAGGATAAAGGTAGCAACTATGAGCAGACTCTTAAAGTTGATGAGAGAACGAAATGAAATTAAGAGTCTACGTGAAGTAGATGACAATGGTCGGTTTCTGATCAAGAATCCTTTAGGTCAGTTCCTCCTTGACGCTGCCAGACTATATGAAGGGATGTCAAACTATCGGGATAAGAAACTGCTCCGTGAATATATTTCTAAAGACCCCCCTCTTCATCCTCGGCGTACTCTCGATCAAGCCTACCACTGGACACTCAACTCGACATGGGAAAGGGACAGAGATCAAGTTGTATACAGACACACGACTACAGAACCTGAAAAATTCCATAAATATGATCCGGGCAAGAATACATGGCAAGAACACGAGGATTTCGACATCAAGGGGAAATGTAAGGAATGCAAAAGGAATATCCAAAAGCTATCCTGTGTTGTCATGGTGGACCAGTTGTGGATGTGGGTTCTGGATGCAAAGACGATTATTACCTGCTTTCCGAAACGATACGGTTCGAACAAGCAAGATAGTTCGGCCGTTCACAAGTCGATAAGAGTACGCATCCAGGAGATTGGTCACGACCAGATTCGTACCGCTTTTGATCTTGGCTTAATTATTATTGATGAATGCGTCAATACATTATTCAATCGAACAAGAACGACAAGTCGGCAGCCACAAGTCATTGATACCTTCTCGAAAGCTATTGGGAATATTGTGAGTGCTGAAGCCAAAATGTGAACTGCGCCAGTTCTAACAAACACAAACAGATGCATAAGCAAACCGTAGCTTTTGAAAGGCTTTGGCGCTGGGCTGATAACGCTAGTGATATCTACAAATCCAACGGGAATGGGGACGCTTCAGAGCTTCACGTGACGCTTCTTGATATTCATCCTGAAGGGCAGCTTGAGCGGGAGATTAAGGACATAGTGGAAGAGTTGGATATTATGATACACATAACAAAGGTCCACGAGAAAATGCTTTCAGCATTTACTTCCAATGCCGAAAACTTGCTCGATCCCTTTGGAAAATTTGGCGAAAATAAGAAGCGGGAAATGATAAGCAATACTTTAAGGGGGGAAACGAAAAGGATTGCCGAAAGTCTCGCCGAGTATGAAAAAGAAAGAGAAACTCCAGCTGGGGATGTGAAATCAGCATTTGAGAAAAGGCGAGACGATTACAACTGGTTTAAGCTCAATGCTGATGAGCTCCTGGAAACTATCAAGGGACGGATCGATGAACTTGAAGAGCTACGAAAAATAGCTGGTCGTACAGCCGATAGTGTAAGAATCGAACCCCTAGCATGCTCCTCTACACAATGAACATTCCACATGAAGCCAATCGAAGCTTATTTAAACTCTAGGTCAAGGACTTATTGGAATTGAAACAACAACAGGCCAGTGTCGTCCAGGCGTGGCAAGCTGTCAGACAATCAAACGAGACCATTAAGCAAAGCCAATCGATCATGATGTTTACACTCGTGACCATCATTTTTGTAAGTTGAACTGGCCCCGTGAGCTTTCATAGGTACTAATAGCCTTGGATCTTCAGCTTCCCCTGTCATTCATGTCTAGCGTCTTTGGTATGAATAATATGGAAATCACTAGTGAAACTTGGTCCATACACCGGGAGTTCTTGTACATGTGTAAGACGACATTCCTGCTGCAAGTATATATCCAAACTGACATATTATCAAAACCATTAAGTCACTATCTCAGCTGCGGTCATTATCCTAAGTTTGCTCCTTGCTTTCGGCGGATGGATTCGCGCTAGCTTATTTTACATATGGAAGAGGTTGATAATCACTGTTATAGTGGATTCCGGCGTATATAACCACTGGCGCGATGCCAGCTGGTCGAGCAAGGAATTTCACCATGAGGCGAACGTCTTCGCTAATCGCGTCAAAAACAAGGCTAGGGAAGCTCACCTAACAAAAAGATTTGAAAAACGCCGGCAAAAAGAGAATCGTGCTAAAGCCAAGCAGGGAGGTGCTGAGAATGGGAACAGTTCGAATGGTTCACTACCTGAGAGCGGACAAGAAAATGGCCATCCTAACGGTCATACAAACGGTAATTCTAATGGCAGTTCTTCTCAACAATCAAACAAACCGATTGAGCAACCCTTCTTCCGGCGGATTTGGAATAGACTTCACGCGAGGGGTGAGAGGGAAGAAGATATCGGACTCTCGACTGTGTAGGCGGATAGACAAGTTACAACAGAAATTTCATTAGTCAATTTGCTATAATATGATACTCGAAAGAGGTATTCCCTAAAGCTCCTCCGTGTCCTCGACGGGTAGATCGTGTCCTACCGCAGTTTCATTCTGCCACTCAGACAAGACTTTCTGGGAGTGCTCTCCCTCGCCGTCTACAACGCGTAGTTTACTCAGGTAGTCATCAGCAATAAGTCGCGCGACATTCATACCCATTAGCGCGCTCGTCTCCATGGTCGAGATAAAGCTCTCGATGCCTGACGTGTAGTACAGCCCGTCCCCTAGAATGGGGTCCTGGAACGTAACGCGGGGGTACTTCTGGGGATAAGGGTGGAAGATGGTGGGATGGTACCACGAGATGGGGTCGAGAACAGTCGTTGCGCCCTCCCTGGTGTCCTTTTCCTCGTCGCCAACAGGTCGAGTGAACGTATCTGGCACCTGAACGCCTAACAATCGGGACAAGAATTCGGGTGTCACTTTATGAGGCGAGAAGATCTTATACACATACTCGGCATTGTGTGTCTTCGGGTTTGTCACCACCTTTACCAAAGTCGCGGAGAAGAAACCAGCGCTGCCAGCTCCTTCCGGTCCAGGCTTGGCTTCGTCATCTTCGCCTAACGTTGTGAGCACGGAGATAGGCACTGTGGAAGCAGGCTCGAGGTTGAAGAACTCTGCGCTGAACTTGTAAGGAGATGCGAAAAGCGTCACATGCAGCTCGACATACGGGATCGAGTCCACGGGGTGGGGCATGACATTATCATCGTGACTAATTCCGCTGAATTGGTACGGGGTTGCGATGACAACATCATCGAAGGCAACTGGGTATGTTTCTGCCTCATCATTAGTAGCACCAGTTGTTGCAGTCTGTATTCTGTATTTCGGTGGCACCGAGCCAGAAGCACTGCTCTTTTCCTTGGTGATGGCAGTCACACTTGAATTCAGGGAGATGTGAGCTTTAGAGTCCGCCACCATATTAGAGAATATCTGCCAATTGCCGCCGGCTACAGCTACTGCTCCTTCAGGGGCCATCGCAACCTAAAATCGAATATTAGTCCCGTCTAGTCCACTTATAGTTGTTGTAAGAACCGACCATAGTGCCAAGGCCGTGTATATACTGTAGATTCGAGGCATAGTTCACACGGGTACTTGCTTGCACGATATCATGAGCAAACGGCCCATCAAGCTTGTTTTCAGCTAGAAATTGCTTCCCAGTCAAGCCCGTTATCTGCACAAGACCAAGCTCATACGCGCTCGCCGAGAGAGATCTGAAGGGGAAGTAGGGGGACTGGTAAAGCTTCAAAAAGGATCCTACGGTTTCTTGAACGAGCCGATGAGTGTAGTACGGGGCGGTTCCGTACTTCCAGAAGAGCTTGACAAGGTTCCACCATCCCCAGGACTCCGAGTCTTGCGTGTAGACGAAGCGCTTGCCATCCCAAATACCAAGTAGCCCCTTCTCATCAGTTCCCGGCTCGGTAACAAGTAGGTTGAAGTCCCTGGTAGCGTTGTAGAGGATGTGATTCACCTCGACAAATATAGAGGCGCCCAGCTCAACTGGACTAAGAGGGTCATCGTAGACATCTACTGTGAGAGTACGGCCACCGATGTGGTTGGTTTTCTCAAAGATGGTGATATTGACGTCGATGCCTTCCTGCTGAGCATATTTATGCAAGTGGTAAGCCGCGGAGGAGCCGGCAGCGCCAGCACCTAGCGAGTGTGTCAGTAACAAGGAAGCAGTATGAAATTAACCGTTTCATAAATAGTGTCCCGGGAATAATATCAATGATCGATTTAGGTTAAACCATTGTAGGTGATTTTTGGTAGCTCCAATGCTGATGTTGGGGCTCCTTATTGTATGTATTGTATGCTAGACTGTGAGATGACTGCCTAATTTCAACTTACCTATGATCGCGACTTGCTTCACATGTTGATAGTCAACATTACCGGCCTTAGTAGCAACCGTGAATGGTGCTAATAAACACGCCAAAGAAGATAAACGTGCGAAATACATTATTAACTTCTTATAGTTGACATGTTTATGGTGATAGAGACATTAGCTGATAGATCAGACGGTGAACGCGTAAACATCCACTATTCATGATGTTGAACGCACAAGCCACATTGTCATCATTGTGGCTGGAGAAAGTCCTCCTATTCGGATATTGCGATATATGAATTACTTATAAACGAATTTAATGACTAAGGTTCCATTAGGTAGGCGACAACACTGCGATATTTTAGATTTAACTTTACCAAAGCTGATGATGCTTTAAGTTTTACCTTTGCGCCGAATGAAATATTTTAAGCAATACATAGGTACTTCTAAACACACTCTTCTCATACATTTTGAAAAAGTGTTATAGTCACTGCACTAATCATGGACGGACTACTTATGTAAGTAATTCCTCAAACTACAATACACTTCCCTCTTTTTATTCTGAGTAGTCGGCCACGCAAGTATATTGGGAGGTTTTAAATTATCATATGGTACTGTTGTTCACCTTCTTGATTGTCGTCTTTTAGGTAGTTTCCTCCAATTGGGGGTGTTAAACATCACTATAAACAATGCTATGCTCACTATGGGATTATGCTCTCGCTTTGTTATTTTCATGTGAATAGTTTCAAACTTTCCTACCTTTTAGTACTTTTAAGCACAGCCTTGCACAAAAGTAAAAAAGATTAGGACGTAGATATAGGTACTAGTATTAATTTCCCTGAGAGTATACCTATATAACAGAACAAGCAAGTTGTTACTTCCGCCATTTTGAAAAAGTGGCGGGTAAATTTTGAACTTGATGAGG
Source organism: Daldinia loculata (assembly GCF_022478755.1). Lineage (NCBI taxonomy): Eukaryota > Fungi > Ascomycota > Sordariomycetes > Xylariales > Hypoxylaceae > Daldinia > Daldinia loculata. Next base: position 18,088 of record NW_026054910.1, read on the forward strand.
AAAACATATCTCCATCTGGCTGCATCACGTAGTCGACCATATTGTTGTCAGCTGTCTGGTACGTTATTAAAAAATACCTATGTACCTACCTAGGTACTTACCTATTCATCTGCATTTGACTGACTTTAATTGTAAGATACCTAAGTCATGCTATCCACCACCATCACAAACTCCCTCGTCAAATCTGGGACAAAGTCCCCCCCCCCCCCCCCCCCAATAAATAGTTTGGTTG